>NC_055965.1:34831690-34859190 GCF_018492685.1 Alosa sapidissima
TAAAGCATGGTTTAGTGGAATACCTGTTCCATACGGTCTCGTGTGCAAGCAGATTCCTTCAAATGTGCCGCTGACTATCAAAATACCTATGCACTGTTTGAAGTTGCGCTGCTCGCTGTTAAAGGGAATGACAGATGTCATTCTCATTGGTTCAAAACTTACTCCAGTGAAAACAAATATATTTAAATGTCCGCAACACTGCTTAAACTCCCATATAAAAGCAACGTTTTGACCCTGCTGGGTCTTCAGGCAAATGGCCAAAACGCCCAAAAAGCACCCATGACTGATTAAGAAACATAAGGCCCACCTTCTTGTGCCAAGTGTAGTGTACACCCCATGATGTGTTTCATTTTTTTGTTGTGTTCATTCCAACATGTTAGACTTCTAAGATAGTCACGATGATGTTACCATTTTTGTCCAGTAGGTGGCAATGCAGCATTATTAGGGGAGTTATTAACGGAATGTAATTCATGAAGAAGTTTGTAATAAACAAACAACTTTCAACACACTTGTTGTCAAGAGCCTGTTACTTCAAGTGTGCAACACAAGCGCCAGACAATGGGATGAGTTTGGAGGGCTGCGGCGTAATACTCTTGGTAATTTAAAGTAATTGTGAAGGTGCTCTTTGGTAGAAAAAATATATGTATACTGTAAGTATGGATAGTCCAAGGCACTCTTCAAAAAAAGGTTAAAAAAGCTTTAATAGGTACTGTAGGCTTAATCATCATGCTAAAATTGCCTAAAATTGACAAGCGCCAGACAATTGATAACATCTCATAACTACACCACACCCAATGTGGACTGGACAACCCACAGAATTTGTTTAAACTTTTCACCAGTGACCATGCGTTTTAGACGGTCATGATAATGATAGGGCCCTTTAATAGTTGAGACAGAATGAAATTCTGACAAAAACATGGGCAGCCCTGCTTTATTCTGAAAACTAGATTTTTTGATCTTGATATAAGATTAATATCAATTGGTTAGATTAAATTAGATAAACAGGTTTTTCAGTGCATTACAAACACACACACACACACACACACACACACACACACACACAAACACAAACACACACCCACACGTTCACACTTTATATGTTTATATAAAGAGGCCATGCTAGTGCAAAGGCATAATTACTATACCTTACCTGCAAATAACAAGTGTTCTTCTATAGACAATTCCATATTGCTCAACGGAGATGTTGTTTATCTTTAAGAGTAAGGAGAAATTATTTTCAGAATGCTGTTCCTTGTATGAATGGAAATGTGAACTCTTTGTTTGGTTAAAACACACAAAGCACAGCCGTCATATGTAACTCACCACTTTAATAATATGTCCTCTTCTAGTTGCACAGTCCACAAATTCTAAGTCTGTTTCAAATGTCACCACGGCATTGGATGTTCTCTCTAGAATGGATTCAGACACAGGATTATTTAGAATGTTCACTGCAAAAAAACTGCAAAAAAAAGTGTCATTACATCATCTTATATTCAGTTTAAACAATGTATTTGGGATTGTTTTTAGTATGAGGAAACTTACCTAGCACTCTCTCGAAAAATCATTTGACTTCATTCAGGAAGACTTTGACTTATTTTAAGGAGTCTTATTAAGACAAATTTACTTGTTTATGCACTGGCAGACAAATTTGCTTGTTTTCAGGATGAGACGTCTTAAAAGGAGTCAAACTCTCCTTAAATTATGTCAAATGATTTAACACAAAGTGAAATGATTTAACACTAGGTAAGTCTCGTTATACTGAAAACAATATTAACTATATTTTTTTAATCTTGATTTAAGATTAATAACACTTGGTTAGATTTATCAGATAAGCAGTTTTTGCAGTGTAGGAATCACACTGCAAAAAAGCATTAACCAAACTTGTCTTGAATAAATTTGTCTTGATAAGACTCCTTAAAATAAATCTTATAATGAAGTCTTCTTAAATTAAAGGTCCAGTATGTAGGAAATAATGGAAAATAAACTGTAACCATTCCAAAAATGATCACCATATGTTGTCAGAGAGTAAGGAAACACGATGAATTGAAGTAATGGCTTATTTGACAACATTACTCTAACCCGTAAAACCCATGAAAAAAAATGAGTTACGGGGCGGAATGTCTTGGAATTTTCGTTTATGTTTTGAACGATTCATTCATTCTAGAATAGCGTATTAATAATGGGCTAGCGCGTCCTCCTATTTGGGTTGCCAAATTAGCAAAGGCCAACTGTCAACAGCTGTCAGTTGTAGTCATGAACGCCTACGAGAGGCAGGCAAATTTCCAAAATTTATACAAGAAACAAATTAAGTGGACATCGGAGGAGCTTCCTGAGATGGTGACGTCTTCGTCAAACGAAGAATATCAAGTCTGACGCAGAGCTGGCCATATTTCTCCACAACAGGTAGCCTAGGCTAAACTTCATCTGCATCGCTAACTTCAGATAAATATGTTACGTTGGTTAGAGAGGTATTTTTTGTTTTCACTGTTTCCGTAATGTGTAGCTGAGTCATGGTTGGAGAAACGTTAAAGCAGCTGCAGGTCAACTAACGTTAGCTAAGTCTTAATTACATCTGGCAACCCAGAAGAGGCTCGCTTTTGGTAGTCTTGAGAACGTTCACCAGTGTTTTGATTTTGGCCTGCAGAACTTTCAGTAACAATCCTACAAATCGCACCTTTAAGTTAAAATGATCTTTGGGGGCAGCCGTGGCTTACTGGTTAGCACTTCGGACTTGCAACCGGAAGGTTGCTGGTTCGAATCCTGACCGGAGCACTGCAAAAGTGTTATTAATCTTATATCAAGATAAAAAAACTAGTTGGTATTGTTTTCAGTATAAAGAGACCTACCTAGCGCTTTCTTGTGAAATCATTTGACTTAATTAAAAACAAGCAAATTTGTCTGCCAGTGCGTTAAGCAAATTTGTCCTAAAAACAAGCAAATTTGTCTGCCAGTGCGTTGAGCAAATTTGTCTTGATAAGACTCCTTAAAATAAGTTAAAGTCTTCTTAAATTAAGTCAAAATTATCTTTTGAGAGGGCGCTAGGTAAGTCTTTTCATACTAAAAAAAATACCAAATAGATTTTTTAATCTTAATATAAGATCAATAACACTTGGTTAGAATTCATTTTTTGCAGTGCACGCTCTGCCAATACTGTTTTTTGTTATTAATTACAGATGATAAAGACGTGATTCTTGCCATTTCGTCAGACACACACTTCTACCTCGCATTCGCTGGAAATAAACTTTTTTATTAATTTGATGATCACAGTTATTAAACTTTGGAACAGGTTTGAGTATGAATGGATCCACAGATGAGTTTTCATTGTTATTAATATTGCGGGATAGGCCATTTTGTCTTCGCGGAGGTCTGCGCTCGAATGTCCTTCTAGTGAGCATATTAAAATGAGTGTGATTGAGGGTGGAGAGAGGGTGGAGTGTAATGCTCGTGCATGTGCGCTTAATTTCACGTTAATTGGGATGTACAAAGAAAAGCTGCGTGGAATGCTGCGTACACACAGTTTCATACATCAGGATTTTTTTGTGCGTACGCTACTTTTCAGGTTTGCACATACGCAATGTTTTAGTATGAAATCCACGCAAGTCTTTGTACATGAGGCCCCTGGACTTCAGATAAAAGTGTTCCTTGTCCAGGCCTGGACTTCAGATAAAAGTGTTCCTTGTCCAGGCCTGGACTTCATCTAAAGGCGTTTCTAATCCAGACCAGGGGCCTCATGTACAAAGCTTGCGTACGCACAAAAATGCTGCGTACGCCACTTCTCACGCTCACGTCCGGATGTACGAAGACTGACTTAAACGTGAGAATGTGCGGTCCTCCACGCAAACTTCATGTCTGGCGTACGCATTTCCAATGTGTATCGTCAGTTGGTGACACTTAGAGACAATGCAGCGCAACAACATTAGTTGATCGCGAGTCTAGGCTTTTATTTGCACAGTATATTGTGAAATGTGGGTTATTAAAATGATAACACTTCGAAAGTAGGCCTATGTTTCTATATAAATGGACATGCAACATGCTCAAATTCTACTAAGTTATGCAACAACCTATCTATAATTGACAACTGTAGACTTATTAGAGGATACAAATTAAAAGGGAATGTGAAACCTATTGCCTACACATATAGATAGACTAGATAGGCTGACTAATAAGCGCGGATATAAGCTATATTTTCCTTAGTGTGATTGACTGCATAAGATACTTTGACTTTCCTCGAGTAAGCATTCGCATTATTGTTGTCACACTTGTGTGCAAATATAGGGATATGATCTATAAATCGTAATGTTGTGGCGATGTGGCCTGGAGCAACTTCGTTTATTCCACCTCGAGTGCGCGATGCGTAGTAGCCTACTTGGACACGATTGATTTAATGTTTTTTTAATTAATGCAGTTGCGTTGTAATGGTTCAAATGCATCAAACCCAGTGATGCGAACCCTGTCACCTACTTGCAGACTGACCAATAATTCTGCCACGGTCTCTGACCCTATAGCTAGCCACTGCTACGCTCTGCCACTACTGTTTTTTTAGTGTGATTGAGGGAGGAGAGAGGGTGGAGTGTAATGCTCGTTCATACACGCTTCATTTCATGTTAATTGGGATGTACAAAGAAAGGCTGCGTACGCACAGTTTCATATATCAGGATTTTTTTGTGCGTAAGCTACTTTTCAGGTTTGCACGTACGCAATGTTTTAGTATGAAATCCACGCAAGTCTTTGTACATGAGGCTCCTGGACTTCATCTAAAAGTGTTCTAATTCTGATATGAGCCTGGACCACTAAACCGCAGCTGTGTATACTGCGAGAGTGTGTGTTTGGTTACCTATGGTAATGGTAGGCATGGCCTTCTGGTTTCTGGTTGCTTCGATGGTCCTCATAACAATGGTGTTGTCTGGGAAACAGAGTTGGCCAGAGATATTCACCTTAAACCATATACTCACTTTCAGTGTGTTGCTTTGAGGGAGAGAAAGAAAGGATTTTTTTCTTTAATAGAACATAGAAGAAGATAGTTTTGTCATTGGTTTTGGTTCATAACATTGACATTGTCTGAGAAACAAATGGAGCCATTACCAGACACAAAAACCTATTTACCCATGCACATGTTGCTTTGAGAGAACATTGTTTTCTGGTCTTTTGTAAAAGTTAATGTGCCGTCAATATCTACAACACTCATTAGCGAAGAGATACAGTACCTAGGCTAACACATTTGCTTAACACACTGGGAGCCAAATTTGCTTGTTTTCAGGATGAGACTTCTTAAAATAAGTCAAACTCTTATTTAATCAAGTAAAATTATTTTACGAGAAAGAGGTAGGTAAGTCTCTTTATACTGAAAACAACACCAGCTAGATTTTTGCAGTAGGTATTTTAAGGTGGCCACGTGAGACCATCCTGATCTCGCGAGATCCATTTTTTTACTCGCAGATCAGTCTGGGAACTTGCGATAGAGAAAATTTGGCGCCAACGAAAGGCCAATCAGTGTTGGTTTTGAGGTGGGTTTACGCAACGAGAATATGGACCGGGCACCTGAAATGGTGCCTTTTATACGTAAATTCTCATTACACAAACTGCAAATATCCTTTATCGACATGTTTCTTGCCTGCTGAGCTAATGATCTATGCTTTGCCTGCAGCAGCTTGTGGTTGTATTTTCGTCGATTGGTTGATTTGGCCCGTCAATCACCAACATAGCTGGTGATAGACAGATGGTTTATCCAATCAGCTAACCAGTATTTTCACCCCTTCCCAAAAGTTCTTCAACGGAAGGATCCCAGATGGATATGCCGAGCAAATTCGAAGCAATCCATCTGTCGGGGTCAGGTTAATTTTAAGGTTCTGTGAGCTGTATTTCTCCTACCTTGTTGCACATATGAGTTCTACATCATTTGGATTTATTTGATCAAATGATGGGTCTGTGAGCAGCTCACGGGACGCCTTAGCAATCTGTAAATAAAGGACAGAGCATATTAATGTGCCTCAAACTATACAATGCTGGCATTCATTTCAAACTAGCTAATCGCACTGCAAAAAACTGCTTGTCTAATAAACTCTAACCAAGATTATTAGTCTTATATCAAGATAAAAATAACTAGTTTGTATTGTTTTCAGTATAAAGAGACTTACCTAGCGCTTTCTCGTGAAATCATTTGACTTAATTTAAGAAAGGTTTCACTTATTTTAAGACATCTCCTAAAAACAAGCAAATTTTTCTGCCAGTGTGTAAGTAAATTTGTCTTGATAAGACTCCTTAAAATAAGTCAAAGTCTTCCTAAATTAAGTCAAAATGATCTTTCGAGAGGGCACTAGGTAAGTCTTATCATACTAAAAACAATACCAAATAGATTTTTTGATCTTATTATAAGATTAATAACACTTGGTTATATTTCATTTTTTTCTGATCTCTATATCTAAAAATCTGATATCTAACCAAGATCATTTTGACTTAATTTAGGAAAACGTATTTTAAGGAGTCTTATCAAGAAAAATCTACTTAACACACTGGCAGACAAATTTGCCCATTTTGTTGCACTAATTTGCTTAACACACTGACAGACAAATTTTTCAGGATGAGACATCTTAAAGGAGAATTCCGGTGTGATATTGACCTAAAGTGTATTGAAACATGATACCGAGTGTGAACGTATGTCTCATAGCCCATCTCGGCTTGTCCCCTGCACTCCAAAATCTGGCACTAGTTAGCCGATGCTACCAACAGCTTTTTCAATAGTGGTGCTTTGGCATCGGGCTAGCCATGCAAATAAATCATTGTTTTACACCCATTTACGAGGCTCAATGTATCTCCACACTTCATTGGTAGACTTCCGAGGGCCCTGACATTTAAAACGAGACATTGAGAACTTTGAAAAAGCACTGGTAGTTTACTTACAAGACGATTTATACAGACAGTATCTTCACGAAGTTTAGCGTTTGCAGCCATCTTGAATTTAGTCACGATAAGTCGAGCAACTAGTAAGAATGAACAGGTATGATAAGGGATCAGATTCCAAAAATAATTCAGTGGAAATGCATGGATTCCAGTTTCTTCCAGTAGCAGCAACTGGAATCCATGCATTTCCACTGAATTATTTTTGGAATCTGATGTCAGGGCCCTCGGAAGTCTACCAATGAAGTGTGGAGATACATTGAGCCTCGTAAATGGGTGTAAAACAGTGATTTATCCTTTAAAAGGAGTCAAACTCTTCTTAAATTAAGCCAAATGATTTTACGAGAAAGAGCTAGATAAGTCTCTTTATACTGAAAACAACTAGATTTTTTGATCTTAATATAAGATTAATAACAATCCAACTGTCTCTCATCCATCCATTTCAAACCATTCATCCATTAACCCTATGTGGCCTGCTCTATTTTCAGGGCATCCTCACTACCTTTAGTTATAGGTATTTATCCTGGTCATTGTAAGTGTCATTCACACATGCTATGTATTATTTTTTCAGCAGAGTCTACCCAAATCTGCCACCATTTCATGTATTAATACTTGCATTGATTTGATTTTGATTTTTAAATCATAAAAAGACATAAATAGATCTGGTAAAAAAAAAGTTTAATCACTGTTCCATATTAATGCTTATGAATGGTAACTATAACAACCATAGTAGGACGACGGTTGAGCCTGAAAGCAGGTTTTGCAACAATGGAATCAACTGTAAAAAAGCTAACTGTCCATGCGATCGCTGTTATAGGGCCAAAAAAAGTTGTACAAGTCGGCTTCTTTTTAAACGGAACCGCTAAACAGGACACCTCGGCGGCCGTTATCCCTTACTTAAAATATGTCTATCAACATGAATTAAACCATGTCAACCTACCAACAACCACAGCAACCAACATGATTACCCTTACAACCAGCAGAGCAACCAACATATGAACCCTAGCAACACCATAGGCGGAGTTTGACATTCGAGCCAGGGCCGGCAAACAAAAAACAACTAATTGTCGCAGCTGAGGCCTATTAAGTCAAAATGATCTTTGGATAGGGCGCTAGGTAAGTCTTTTCATACTAAAAACAATACCAAATAGATTTTTTAATCTTAATATAAGATCAATAACACTTGGTTAGAATTCATTTTTTGCAGTGCAAAAACGTAATATATCGTTTTTCCTTCCCATGCGTTGAGTGCCAAAAACGTAATATTACGTTTTTAGCTTTTTTTTTAAATTACGAAACTAGACACTCTAACACACCTTATATGTGATTTTGGGAACTCTGTGATGAATGGAAATGAAATATATGACGATCGAAAACTCATGAAAACGCACAATCTGGACATTTTATCTGGACATTTTATCATAACTCGGTTGCCGCTTTGGGTCGAATCAGTGACGCATGCACAGTTCAAAAGCTCATTTGCCACGGCAAGGCACAGATCAGGAGTGAGATGACGAGACAAGACAAGAGACAATGTTAGTATTTTTTTTTCTTTTTGTTGTTTTTGTTGATGTTTTTTTGTTTTTTTTTCTTAGCTGACAAAGACACACACATCACAAGGACATGAACACACAAAAAGGAACACATAGTGTATGTCCTAAATGATCAGGGAAATAGATAGCAAATCAAAAGTGTAAATCATTACTAATAAATGGCTGACATTTTTTTTTTTATGTAGCAGGCCTTTTGCTGTAGAGATAATGACTCCCTATCCCTATCCATACAGGGCCGGCATTCCCATCATCTTGTGATAGACTTTGCATGACCTAATGTGTGTGTGTGTGTGTGTGTGGGAGAGGGAGAGGGAGAGAGCGTGTCACCACCACCTCCACCATGCGAGCAGCATGGCCAGATCTGCCTCGCGCGCGCCGAGTGGAGAGAATTTGCGCAGCTCGGACTAGGCCTACTGTCATTCTCATTGCGACTCCCCACACTGCCACTACGTTCCCCCCTAACTGTCCTATGAGCACTTCGACCTCGTCTAACATACCCAGTGGCATTAGACAAAGGCTCCACCACGTTACTGTCACCGCAATTGTGGAGAGGCACACGTTCAGAAGACAGAAGCTAGCGCTATGGACATTAGGCTACCTCCAGCCTCGTTCGCCACACCACTAACACACTGCTAACTTCCCGATGAACACTCCGAACCCGTGAAACATTATTCCCACCAGTGACATTGGGAAAACGATTCAACGTTTGTGCTTGGTGTAAGCTAAACTATGGAGTAAACTCTCACTTTGCAAGGCAGGGACGCATCTGAAGCCTCACTAAACGAATCACCGTCATTTTCTGAAGGCAGATATTCCCCTTCAGAATCAGGGTCCGCGAATAGAAGACCCAACACTTCATTTCAGGTAAACTTTTTTGATGCCATTAGACGATAATCTAATGCAAATACTCGCTGACGTTGACAATATCGCTCTGATAAAATAGCTCACACGCACCCTAGCTCCGGTATTGCACGCACTGATTCACTGCAGCTGTAGCGCGAAAGTTTTGTTTAAAGCATGACGTTTTTACGACTCGGGGATGACGTATGACATGTCTGCCATCTAGTGGAGTGGAGGTCGAACGAAATATGACACCCTATTTGACTAAATCGGCCGTTTTATTCAGTACCGCATCTTGTCAACTAAAGTCGACTGTGGCGCCTAGAGGGTTAATGACTACAGAATGGAGCGATTGGTCTTAGGCATGCTCAGACCCCAGGTACGCCATGCACTAGACCCGTTACAGTTTGCATACCAGGAGAAAGTGGGCATGGACGATGCCATCACTTATCTTCTACACAGGACACATTCCCACCTAGACAAGGGGAAAAGTGCTGTGAGAATCATGTTCTTTGATTTCTCAAGTGCTTTTAACACCATCCAGCCCCTCAGATTGGGAGACGAGCTCTTGCAGATGGGTGTAGACTCTCACCTGGTAACCTGGATTACAGATTACCTGACCGAGCGACCACAGTTCGTCAGACTGAAGAACTGTCTCTCTGACACTGTGATCTGCAGCACCGGAGCGCCACAGGGAACTGTGCTCTCTCCAGTCCTGTTCACCCTGTACACATCTGACTTCTGCTACAACACCGAGTCATGCCACATGCAGAAGTTTTCTGATGATACTGCAATTGTGGGGTGCATCAGGAACGGGCAGGAGGAGGAGTACAGGAGCCTGGTGGAGGACTTTGTGCAATGGTGCAAACTCAATCATCTTCAACTTAACACTTCAAAGACCAAGGAGATGGTGGTGGATTTCCGCAGGTCTAAGCCCACTCTGCTACCAGTCCACATTGATGGGGTCAATGTGGAGGTGGTTAGCACCTACAAGTATCTGGGTCTCCACCTGGACAATAAACTGGACTGGTCAGCCAACACTGATGCACTTTACAAGAAAGGGCAGAGCAGGCTGTACTTCCTGAGGAGGCTGCGGTCCTTCAATGTGTGCAGTAAGCTCCTCAGGATGTTCTACCAGTCTGTTGTTGCCAGCATCCTCTTCTATGCAGTAGTGTGTTGGGGAGGAAGCACAAGGAAGAAGGACGCGGGGCGAATTGACAGACTGGTAAGGAAAGCTGGCTCTGTAGTGGGAGCTGAACTGGAGTGCATCACTTCACTATCAGACAAAAGGACCCTGAACAAACTGATCAACATCTTGGACAATGAGTGTCACCCACACTGTAAAAAGTTTCTGTAAATTTACACCCAGATTCCAACATTATTCACCTGTTTCCTTCAATAAACAGGACTTTCCAGTCATTAGTAAGACAAATGTGTAAAATCAGGCTCCAACACTGTTATTTACCACGCCCGTAATGTTTATTCTGGAACACACGTACTTCCCGTTATCTATTAACGTTACCTTCGAGCTGGTGATGGGAAGCTGTCTGCTGAGAGAAGACGATACGTTGGAATCATACCCAAACCCATCAACACAATAAGGTGAGTTTATCTGTCATCTTTGACCAGAAATACAACGTTTGAAAGCACACTGGTCATGTTTATACAAGTTGTATAATACAACATCTCTGAATGTTACCCTGCTGAAACGAAGTTAGTAGCAGTGCTATTCAGCTAGCCAAAACCACGCTTTCGCCCTTAAGCCATGCATTATCGTTATCACTTGTTGATCAAATTTTACGTTTCTCCATTGCAATCTGAAGCCATCTAAAAGTATTGGTATGAGTAGGGTATGCGTAGTTTTTTAAAGTTTAACTCGCGTGATTTACCTGCTATAACACTGTTTGCTAGCTAAGTCTGCTTAGCATCATCAGTTTAATAAACCAGTGGCCAAATAAACAATATGGCACAAACGGATGTAGTGTAGTGTGACTACTGCTTTCAGTGTTTACTTGTATGCATGGATTTCGCCCGTGCTGGTAATTACTAAAAGTTGTGTTAAGTCCTTCAGTTGACAGTTTAGAAAGCTAATGCTAGTTAGTAGCCTAGCTAGCTTTCCATAGCAGAGGTGGTTGCATGACACGTGTATGGTATTCCTCCTGAGTTCATTTGAGCTAGCGGCATGCAACAGGAAGATGTTTACATGACACATATATAGAAACCATAAACAATGTGGTTTTGATAAGACAGACAATTTCAAAAGCAAGCACCCTCACTTTGCACACACATACACACATTCCTCACACAAACATCTTATCACACCTGCCTCATCACTTTTAATCATTCAACGGCAGACACACACACCTTTCATACTCACCTTGCAGACAACTCACATTCACTCACTCCTTACACACACACACACACAACACACTCACAGAGATTACATTCACTTTCTCACTCACACACACACACACACACATCATGAAGAGTTGTTCAGTGCCTTTCTTTTCTTTTGCTAAGGGATGTGCGACTGTAGCTGATGTTGAGTCTTCCAAGCCTACCTGTGACGCCTCGCCTGATATTACTAGGTATGTTTGTTTTCATTCACTAGAGTAATAATGATCAACATATACATATTTAAATCAACTTTTGAACACTAAATGTTTTTTTTTTTTTCTGTATTGAATTTTGTTTGGACAAAATCCTAAAAGGAATCTAATCATAGTTGACATGTGGATCTATATCTTAAATTGAATATGATAAATTCTTTTTTTCAGGGGAACGACAAGGTAATCATCAAAAGTGGATGGTCAGCATTGAATCCTTAATCGTTTGTGAAGGGTCCAACCTCGCCACATTTCTAACAGGGATTGTGACATGTTTCTCCACCTTCTATATTCTGAATCTGCAATATCAGGAGGAGGCAGCGTGCACCCTTGAATTCTTCCAGAGGTAAGTTCATGTCACACTTTCGAACCAGAGTTTGTTTTATGCGTGGTATGTATTGGGGGGGTTGTGTAGTAGTCTACTATGTAGTTATAAGCACTACTATGCAGGATTACACCCTCTGAAGAGAGCAATCATGCATAGTACTGCTGTAATAACCACATAACACTATACTTCTACTTTATACAACTGATTAAATCAAATATAAATGCAGTTACAGTAAGTAATAAATGTCAGTTAATTTCATTGTGAGAAAGTGTGTTAACGTTACAAATTCACATCCGATTCATTCACTTTGGCACAATTTTCCTCTACATGAATCCTAGTGTACCCTATCAGTTTTTGTAACTGTTCTCTCTCTCTCTCTCTCTTTCTCTCTCACAGAAAAAGGCCCAGAAGAAGCCTAAGAATAAAAACTAATAAGTAAAGTGAATGTTACTTGATTTCTCATGAATGTTACTTAATTCCCTCCCTGATTATCATTTATACTCATCTCTTACTTTAAATTCTTCTGGACATAATCTGTCAGTTTATTAATTCTCACATGTACACAAGGCCAATGCGATGCAATGATATTGATAATTGATAAATATCTGTGATGATTATTCTGTATCTTATTTGATTTTGAAATAGTACTACTTTAGATAACATGTCTACATTTTACATACATATGTGATACACAAGCCTAATGCGATGTTTTTATTTTCCATGATAATTCTTTTGTACCTTATTTCCGATTTTTGAAATACAACTAGATCACGTGTCTACATTTTACATTCATACGTGATACACGAGCCTAATGCGATGTTTTTGTTTTTCATGATAATTCTTCTGTACCTTATTCCTTGTTTTTTGAAATACGATTTTCAAAATACTACTAGATAGCGTGTCTACATTTTAAACGGGCCTAATGCAATGTATTTGTTTTCCATTGTAATTCCTCTGTATCCTATTACCTGTTCTTTGAAATCCGATTTTCAAAATACTACTATGTATCTACATTTTACATTCATACATGATACACGAGCCTAATGCGATGTTTTTATTTTCCATGATAATTCTTCTGTGTCCTATTCCCTGATCCTGAAATACGATTATAGTCAGTCTACATGTTCCTGAATTACTATTTACTATTATCTTGCTTCATGTCCCTTCATCTTTCAAAGATTATAAAGATTACTTTACTGTTAGACTGTCAAGTAAGTGCTGTGAAATAAAATATCTGTTAAACTACAAATAAGTAACTGATGTGAAAAAATGGATTTTTATCTTTAAAATGTTGATTTGAGAGTGGATGAACTCAATATATGGAACTTGTTTCCTGTAATTGTAAAAAATTAAAGACCTGTTGTGTAACTAACGTGAAGATCACATTTTTTTCTTGTTACCCAACATGAAAATGATGTTATATACTTAACAGGAATTTAATGTTATGGTAGTCTGCCGTTAAACAACGGGAAGCTCCTGGAAGTCCTGCCAGTTGTTTCCTGTTAATTTACAGGAAATTAATGTTGTCATTTTACATTAACTTAATGTTAAACCAGGGCACCGTTAAATAACAGGAACTTCCTGGAAACTCTGCTGCCAGTTGATTCCTGTTTTTTTACGGGAAATTTTCTTACAGTGCACTCCACAGCACTATTGTTAAGTAGAAGAGCCTGATCAGCTGGAGACTTCGCTCACTGCCTTGCACAACTGACAGACTGAGAAAGTCATTTGTCCCCAGGGCCATTGAACTGTTCAATGCCTCACTTAAGGGAAGAGGAGAGATAGACTTCTCTGCATAGTCTTTCTGCCTCTTCACCCCCTCCATGTTTGGTACTGTCTGTCCACTAGCCACTTGTACCACTGTCTTTATGCCTCACTGTTTGCGTGCTATATTAGCACATATGCATAACCCCCCCCCCCCCCCCCCCCCTCCATGCCACAGCCGAACTGTGGCCACACTTATACATTTTCTTAAATAGTTAAATATATAGATATATAGACTTTACTTTATTTCTGCATTGTTGCACTGTTGGACTTACTCATTTGCACTATCACCATGACCACTATCACCATTGCACTACCACCATGACACTCATTCACACAGAGCACCTTAGAGCACCTTACCATACCTTACTATGCACAGAGAATCACAGGCTCAGTCCCTGCCTCAGTCATTGGAAGCGCCTCTGATTGATTAATCACCACTATGTGGATACTGTTTTTAGAATTGATTTAGATTAAGTGTTAGTTAGTATAATTTGTATTTTAGTATATTTAGCATATTCTTTATCTTCTACTGTCCTTATTGCTTAGTTGTGTTTTTATATTATATACTTTAATTACTCTTTCTGCTGTTAAAGAATATGTTTGTGTTGTATGTATGCTGCTGAGACCTTGAATTTCCCCTTGGGGATCAAGTATCTATCTATCTATCTATCTATATTTCATGAAAGACGTTATATCTCCATTTCTAGAAAAAAAACAGCGATTTTGATGAAAACTAGCCACTGTTTAGCTTGGGATTTCTCAGGAACAGAGGTGTGTAGAAATACACGGTTTGCACCCACCGAGAGCTTAAAGTCTTACCTTTAAAACGAGCCATATGTGTTCATAGCTATAACACAGAATATGCTGTGGCTGTACAAAAATCATCAACAATGGTCTAGATTGCTGGCACTCTAGGACAAAGCTCCCGATAACAGCTTGGCATTCAATGAGTTAAAGAATGTAATGACCTGTTACCATCTTGACATTTCTGTTTGCTATTAAAAACGCCACCTAGCAGAGTGGAGTTTTAAATAACAAGATGCATCGGTTCATGTTATGCTTAGCTTAAGGAGAACGAGTCATTGAAAACTCAAATTCGATTCTACAAAGGCAAAGTAAGTAAACTCCAAACTGTAGGCTATTGAGTGCAGGGCAGACCTAAATCATAGCGAGAACACCAGGAATCAAAGGAAGTGTTCACCTACAGTCTGATGCCTCTCCAAACGCAGAAACAAAGCTCAATCATACCATTACGTTAAGACATGTTAAGAAAAAAAGATTAATATTTTACTGTAATCCAATGACACACAAAAAAAGTAATCCACAGCGATCAGTACGCCTAGATGCACAAGCCAGTCACATTCACTAGCCAGTTCCAAACAGGTGAATGAGGCCTCTCCACTTTGCTGTTTAAACAAAGTGGAATAAAAAGTCCAAATCTACACACAACGCAAAATCAATTAGTAAGCTGACATAACATTTATATAGTTAGCGATGCAGATGAAGTTTAGCCTAGGCTACCTGTTGTGGAGAAATATGGCCAGCTCTGCGTCAGACTTGATTCTTCGTTTGACGAAGACGTCACCATCTCAGGAAGCTCCTCCGATGTCCACTTAATTTGTTTCTTGTTTTAATTTTGGAAATTTGCCTGCCTCTCGTAGGCGTTCATGACTACAACTGACAGCAATTTGGCAACCCAAATAGGAGGACACGCTAGCCCATTATTAATACGCTATTCTAGAATTAATCGTTCAAAACATAAACGAAAATTCCAAGAGATTCCGCCCCGTAACTCATTTTTTTTCATGGGTTTTACAGGGTTTTACGGGTTAGAGTAATGTTGTCAAATAAGCCATTACTTCAATTCATTGTGTTTCCTTACTCTCTGACAACATATGGTGATCATTTTTGGAATGGTTACAGTTTATTTTCCATTATTTCCTACATACTGGACCTTTAAAATAAGTTAAAGTCTTCTTAAATTAAGTCAAAATGATCTTTTGAGAGGGTGCTAGGTAAGTCTTTTCATACTAAAAACAATACCAAATAGATTTTTTAATCTTAATATAAGATCAATAACACTTGGTTAGAATTCATTTTTTGCAGTGTGAGTCAAATGATTTTATGAGAAAGTGCTAGGTAATTCTATTTATACTATACCAACTAGATTTTCCGATCTTGATATAGGATTAATAACACTTAATAAAAAATAAAACACTTAAAAAAATAAAACTATTAGATAAGCAGTTTTTGCAGTGTATGGCAACAATTTGATATGAGTGCCACTGCAAAAAATGAAATCTAACCAAGTGTTATTAATCTTATAATATGATCAAAAAATCTATTTGGTATTGTTTTTAGTATGAAAAGACTTACCTAGTGCTCTCTCGAAAGATCATTTTGACTTAATTTACGAAGACTTTGACATATTTTAAGGAGTCTTATCAAGACAAATTTACTTAATGCACTGGCAGACAAATTTGCTTGTTTTCAGTCAATTTTATCTTGATATAAGATAAAGATCTTGGTTAGATTTTATTAGATAAGCAGTTTTTTGCAGTGTGGTAGTATTAATACTACACACAAAATGAGTGACTGAAAGTTCAGACTTACCAGATGTACAATACTATTGTTACACATGGTTGAAGCTGAAAGTTCAGACTTACCAGATTTACAATACTGTTGTTGCAAGTGATTGAAGTTGTTACAGTCACTACGGGAATAGCAATCTCGTTGATTCTGTCAGATACACAGACTTTTCCTGTGGGATAAAATAAAAGCATTTGTCACTGTTTATAGTTATATGGTGAGACTTTCAGTGCAAGAGAAACACTATCTTTTCTTCACTATCTTGTAAGAAAGTAAGTATACTCTAAGTATACATTTTATTTATAAAACGCAGACAGGATCATACAATTATTCACAAAAAAGTGCATGAAAAATAGGAAGAGCATTCCAGAGTCTGGGGGCAGTAGAGGCAAACTTGCTCCATCCCCACAGAGCTAACTTGCTCCATCCCCACAGAACTAGCTTGCTCCATCCCCACCGAACTAACTTGCTCTATCCCCACAGAGCTAACTTGCTCCATCACCACAGAGCTAACTTGCGCTATCCCCACAGAGCTAACTTTAGTTTAGTCTAGTTTTTATTGTTTTCAGTATAAAGAGACTTACCTAGCACTGCCTCGTGCAATCATTTGACTTAATTTAAGAAAAGTTTGACTTATTTTAAGACATCTCATCCTGAAAACAAGCATTTTTTTTCTGCCAGTGCGTTAACACTTTGAATGCCGCGCTGTTTTCGGAAGCTTTGGCCCAGAGTGCCAGCAATCTTGATCATTGTTGACGATTTTTGTAGAGCCACAGCGTATTCTATGTTATAGCTATGGACACATACTATGGCTTGTTTGAAAGGTGAGACTGACTTTAAACTCTCAGTGGGTACACACCGTTTATTTCTACATGCCTCTCTTCCTAAGAAATCCCAAGCTAAACAGTGGCTAGTTTTCATCAAAATTGCTGGGTTTTTTCTAGAAATGGAGATATAACGTCTTTCATGAAATATAGATAGATAGATAGATAGATAGATAGATAGATAGATACTTTATTGATCCCCAAGGGGAAATTCAAGGTCTCAGCAGCATACTGTACATACAACATGTCTAGAAATGGAGATGTAGCGTCTTTGATGAAATATGAAGTGTTGCCTGTAAAGTTTCCGGGAAGTGACCTAGCGAGACCTGGCGAGACTGCCACCTAGTGATAAACCCACGAAAATGGCCTGGTTTTGACCTGACGTGCATGTGTCACTGATTCAACCCAAAGCGGCAAACATCAAAAGCAGAGTTTTAAGATTAAATGTCCAGATAAAATGTTCAGATTGTGCGTTTTCGATCGTCATATATTTCATTTCCATTCATCATAGAGTTCCCAAAATCACATATAAGGTGTGTTAGAGTGTCTAGTTTCGTAATTAAAAAAAAGCTAAAAACGTAATATTACGTATTTGGCACTCAACACATGAGAAGGAAAAATGTAATATTACGTTTTTGGCACTCAATGAGTTAAAAACAAACAAATTTGTCTGCCAGTGCGTTGTCAAAATGAACTGCTTCATAGCTCACACCCTTTCTGTGCCCTTTCCTTATATCTGTATCTATGCAGACTTTACTTAAGAGAATTATCCACGATTCAAAGCATTGTGACGTGAAACAAGGGGTTACTCAAAGGTAGGCTGAAAGTTTGAAAAAGTAAACAACTGCCATAAAACGGATCGAAAACGTGTTGTCAATTAAATGATAGGTCACACGTGTTGTCCCATTCCTGTTATTGGCGTTTTGAACCCTTAAACCTTCTGTTCCACCTTCTTTCTGTAATCCTCCTTAGCTTCCTTCAGCTTGAATTTGAGTTCCCCTTGCACGCGCCTCAGCTCTGCCATGTCCCCCTCTCTGAACGCCATCTTTTTCCTGTTGAGAAGGGTCTTGACATTGCTGGTTATCCAAGGCTTGTTGTTGGGAAAGCAGCGTACAGTTCTGGTGGGAACAACAATGTCCATGCAGAAGTTCAGGTAGTCAGTTGTGCACTGTGTGACCTCCTCCAAGTCCTCTCCATTCTGTAACACACTCCAGTCAGTACACTCGAAGCAGTCTCTCAGAGCCTCATCCACTTCGGGTGTCCACTTCCTGAAGGTGCGTGTGGAAACACTGAAGCCAGGCAGCTCAACGTTAGAAGTGGGGATATGGCTTGTTAGCCACGTCTCCGTAAAGCATAACAAACTACAATCCCTGTACAACTTCTGGTTTCTTACCAGGGCATCCAGTTGGTCAGTCTTATTAGCCAGTGAGTTCACGTTTCCCATCACAATCGATGGAACTGAGGGCTTGTGTCTCCACTTCTTCTCCCGACGCCTCGTCTTCACTTTGACTCCCGCTCTGCAACCCCGAAAGCACCACAGTTCCTCTGGAATGTTGTCGCGAACACAGCCAGCATTCCGTCGTAGTGCGATCAGCTGGTTCCTTGTGTACACAAGCTTGCCGTCGCTGGAGCGTTGTAATATGTCCGTATCCATAGGATAGAATAAAAACACTCCTCAAAGTGTGTAATCCAAAAAGTTGCGAAGTAAAAAGTAAACAAAAAGTAGAACAAAGACGTAGAAACAAACACTAAGACACGGAGCTGCTGAGTAGGCTGCCACACCTGACGGCGCCGGAACCGGAGTTTTGTTGATGTTGTTGTAGTGGTGGTGGTGGTTACAGGCGTGGCAGTGTTTGTTGTCGTAGTGGTGGTAGTGGTGGTGGCAGTTGTAGTTGTTGTTGTTGTTGGTGATGGTGTCACTAGTTGTGAAGATGATGAAGATGCAGGAATGCTTGCTGTAGGTAATTCCAGAAATCAAGTTTAACTCATTTCAGTTGTGTCAGGCAGAGGGTCTACATTAGCCTGGCCCCACCCACCTAGATCTTCTTTCAGGGAGATGTAGTCTGGAACACCATAGTTCATAACCGTTTCCCTCAGACAAGAAACATGTCGGGCCAATCAGCAACGAGAGGGGGAGACAAAACCGAAACTAATTGTGATAAACAGAAGCAGCAACACCTGCAAACGTCAAAAAATGCTGGAACAGTTTGAGAGACAGGCTTGGTTTGAGAGACAGGCTTGGTCCTCTTTTTGGTTTCCACAGAGCCAGCACTGGGTACAAAGATGGGGAGTTTGTTTTACACTGCACTCACTGAATTTATTTGAGAATTGATTAGTTTGTTTTACACTGCACTCACTG
Source organism: Alosa sapidissima (assembly GCF_018492685.1). Classification (NCBI taxonomy): domain Eukaryota; kingdom Metazoa; phylum Chordata; class Actinopteri; order Clupeiformes; family Clupeidae; genus Alosa; species Alosa sapidissima. The sequence goes on from NC_055965.1 coordinate 34,851,451, forward strand.
AATTGATTTGAGAATTGAGTTTGTTTTACACTGCACTCACTGAATTGATTTGAGAATTGAGTTTGTTTTACACTGCACTCACTGAATTGATTTGAGAATTGATTTTTTTTAAAAAGCCTGCATGTGCAAAAGGTTTTTTTTTGTTCAGAACAAAAAACGTGCCTTAGTTGTGTCCTGCAGTTGTCAAGTTTTTCCAAAAAAAGGCCTATTTTATTAGGCATCTCTTTTTGCTAATTGATGTTGATCTTTTCTGGTAACATAGAACACAGAAGAAATAACATACAGAATAACTAATTGAGGTTCTTCAACGTACCCTGAGGTGCAGATGTGCTGGTGGGTACTGGTGCTGAAGACAGAGCAGGAAGGTTGGTGACCGCAGGAGTGAACGCTGAGGGCTTGATGAGTTCTGGTTGGAACACACAGAGAGCGTAACTTGTCAACAGCTGCAGAAGTAAAGAGACTTACCTAGCATTTTTTCATAAAATCATTTGGCTTAATTTAAGAAGAGACAAAATCATAATAGCTAAAGCTAGACAGCAGATATTGGGGTTACACACACAATGGAGCCTCAATAAACCCCAAATAGATCTGTTTTACTGACCACCAGGTGTTGTAAGAGGGGAAAGGGTGGTGACTGGAGGAGGAGATCTAGTGAACACAGTCCTGAAACATATTGCAGTGGATCTGACATCAAAGAGGTCACAGAGATAATGGACGCGTGTAAGGTCATTGTCAAATATTTGAAAAAGGCCAGTACGACCACAACTCTACCATATGCCTTAGTTCAAGAATGTGAGACTTGCTGGAATAGTAAAATAGACATGCTGAAATCCGTGAGTAAGCAATATAAGGGAATTTACGAGTCACTTCAAAGCAGGGGACAGTCTGAGCGCATGGAAGGGGTTTATCAAAACACGCTCACGTCCGTGATAGATTTTTTGGAACCCTTCAAGAAAGCATCCGAGCAGTTGCAGGGAGAGAACTACCCCACATTGCATTTGGTGATGCTGCCAACCAGTCTTTGGAGACCCAGAGTATATTGTTCTGCTCCGTAGGTGCGGATTTGCTCTACTCCATGAAAAGTTAATCATCACAGACACGCACAAAATCGCACAAAACGCACAACAGACACGCACAAAATCCACACAAAGTACCATGAGGCATAGGCGTACTGGTGCACACACACACTCACACAAACACACACAACGTACCATGAGACATAAACACTCACACACACAAACAAACACAACGTACCATGAGACATGCACACTCACACACACACACACACATAACGTACCATGAGGTATAGACGTACTGGTGGGCTCTGGGGCTTTAGATGCACTAGGAGAGGGAACAGTGGAATTGACAGTGAACAGGACAAAGCCTGGTTGATTAGTGCTGATCTCAGAGTTGATCCAGCTCTCATAACGGGACACCCTGGTGTAGACTCCAGTAGGATTGGGTTGAGCACAACCTTCTAAAGAAACAATACCAGACTGGACCCACACGGAGTCCTGTTGGCTCACCAGTGGACCTCCTGAGTCTCCCTGAAAACACAAGTCAAACGTCCCCATGACAAGTCAGCATGAAAGTTTAAACACTTCTGTTTACTTAAAGGCACCCTTAACATGTTTGAGCACTTCTGTTTACTTAACTGAAAGGGAAAGAATGAATATCACATTATGAAAGCAAAATTATGAAATCAAAGACGGTTTAAATGAACATTATAGCCATCCGGATATCATGATCTATCAAACAGGAAGTTGTGTTATTGTTATTATAAATTAATTATTGTATTCTTACAGTACATTCTTTCCTTTGTTTACTCATTTCACTGGGTATCACACTCACGGTTCTATGACAATAAGATGAACATTTGTCTTACCTTACACGAGTCTTTGCCTCCTGCAAGTTTGCCAGCACAGATCATGTTGTCTGTGACTGTGAATGGCACGGCTTCATACAAAGACTGGCACTGGGTGTTCTCAGTCACAGCCACCTCCACTTCCTTTAAAGTGCCAGGAGATGGAAGGGGTTCTGGGGGAGAAAAGGAGGCAGCACACTCAAGACTGGGAGAGAGAACGTCACCAACTACAACACATTCAACACTGAGAGGGAACGTTACATTAGACTACAACACATTCAACACTGAGAGGGAACGTTACATTAGACTACAACACATTCAACACTGAGAGGGAACGTTACATCACCTTAAAGGGATATTCCACCATTTGGGGAAATACTCGTTTTCCACCTCCCCTCGAGCTAAACAATTGAGTTTTACCTTTCCCCAGTTCATCCAGCCGTTCTCTGAGTCTGACAGTAGCGCAAACAGACAGAGCTAAAAGTGTTACTGTCAGAGAACGGCTGGATGAACTGAGGAAAGGTAAAACTCAATTGTTTAACTCAAGGGGAGGTGGAAAACGAGTGTATTTCCCCAAATGGTGGGATATCTCTTTAAGCTAATATGACACACTTAAGGCTGAGAGAAGGAACTACAATGAACTCAAGACTGGAAGAGGGAATGTCAACAGTTTCAACAAACTTAAGACTGGGTACCTACTGCGGCGTTCCTGCTTCTAAATTCAGGGCGACTCAATGTATACTGACTTTTGAGTTGTCTGGAATGTACCATAACCATAACAGACTGCAGGATTATTTATTTGAATCTTGTTATGGTAGACATTTTGAAAATAAATTACTAACATACCATACAAAGAGAGCAGTAAAAGAGCTTAATGCTCAGTCTATTTTGACTGAATAAGTAGTGGTTGTTATCAATGATAATGATAGTATCTGGAAGGGTATATTCTTGCTCATCATTTAACCCCCCCCCCCCCCCCCCCCTTTTACAAACCATTCTATTCCAAACCAAGGGCCGGTTCCCCGATAACGCTCACTCTTAGCGTTGTTGACTTCCGGAGAGGTCACACCCAACACCTGCCACTGACCATCGACGGTGCTGTGGTGGAGAGAGCGAGCAGCACCAAATTCCTGGGGGTGCACATCAGTGAAGACCTCTCCTGGACCACCAACACTGCATCACTGGCGAAGAGAGCTCAGCGCCGCCTGTACTTCCTGCGGAAACTCAGGCGAGCAAGTGCTCCACCAGCCATCATGACCACATTCTACCGAGGCACCATCGAGAGCATCCTCTCCAGCTGTATCGCTGTGTGGGGCGGAAGCTGCACTGAATACAACAGGAAAGCCCTGCAGCGCATAGTGAACACAGCTGGAAGGATTATTGGTGCTTCACTCCCCTCCCTGAAGGACATTTACACCACCTACCTCACCCGCAAGGCGACCAAAATTGTGAGTGATGCAAGTCACCCCGCTCACAATCTGTTTGATCTACTGCCCTCTGGGAAGAGGTACAGAAGCCTGCGCTCCCGCACTACCAGATTCACCAACAGCTTCATACACCAAGCCGTAAGGATGCTGAACTCTCTCCCTCCTCTCCCCCCTCCACCCTCAGCTACATAACATCCTGGACATTGGACCCAAAATGGCCGCCTGCACTACTCCACTTGCACACTTGCACACTTGCACACTTGTACACTTTACAACTGGTGTTGTTGTCCTGAAAACACAACACTTCTGCTGCTCTTACATAACTTGCACCACTATGCCACTTTCTTCTTACTTAGGTCAAACAGAACTACCCAAGCCTTTTATTGGCCTGAATTTGCACTAGTATTTTTATTGACTGTCTATGCACAATTTCAACCACATTTTGCTGCTCTTATTTTTTCATTATTATATGTGCCCTCTTATTTACTTATTTACTTACTTTTTTGTTTACTTGAATGTTATGTTTGTCTGTGGACCTAAATTGGTAAAATATGTCTTGTCTTCACCGTGGGATAGTGAGAAACGTAATTTCGATCTCTTTGTATGTCTGGAACATGTGAAGAAATTGACAATAAAGCTGACTTTGACTTTGACTTTGACTAAGAAGACTCAAAAGATATATCTTACCAAAGTTGTTTATGTTCCTAAGTGTGTTCCCCGAAGTGTCCCTTAAGAAGCTTCTTAACACGCTGCCTCATACGTTCGACGTTACAAAGGCGCTGTCCCAAGTGAAGGTGCTGAATTAGTTGGCATCGATTGCTCAGGAATCGATTTTCTACTTCACGTGAAGGTGCATGACGGCGTTAAGAAACACAACACGTTCTATGCAAATGAAACATTCCTCAAAAATTCCAGTAACATTTATTTTAACATAGTTTAAGTTATCAGTAAAATATAAACTATTAACTAAATTATCAAATTGTCAGTAATATGTTCACACGATATGTTGTGACGGGTAGACTAACCGGGTAGGCCTATCCCTCGCTAATCATCCACCCTCCTTACTTGTGCCGCTTCTTGACATGGATTTAACAACTTCTTAAAATGATGTAATACACTTTTATATTAATGGTAAGGTACCTTACAATTATAATTGATTGGCAAGGAGCTGCAGTTACTTCTGTTTAATGCGGTATTGATAGATAGATAGATAGATAGATACTTTATTGATCCCCAGGGGAAATTCAAGGTTCAAATAAAAAAAAAAAGATTGCCATTGGTTAATGTTTTCAATAAAAAGCAACCTATCTACAATGAACAGAGAGAGATTTAGATACAGTATGGTGGGGAAGCAACATAAAAAAAGGGCACCAAGCTTCTCGTCAGAGGAACTTGACGTTTTGCTGGACGAGGTGAGCTTGCACAAGGTGACACCGTTTTCCAGCTTTCGGAATAACTTGTGCAACAGCATCAAAAAAGAGCTATGGAGCGACATGGACTACACGGCGTTTTTGATTTAATGCAATAAGGACACGTTGGATCGCTGCCATAGGCCTAGTTGGTCGCTTACTGGACACCACCATGCTTACCCATTTATAGATCTTAGCCATTTAGAGGCAAATTCTTTTCCAGCTTTTAATTATCAAAAGTGATTGCCAATTTGAACGCTTTAATGACATTACTAAATAGCCTAGGCTAATTACCACCATATTAGTTCTGATACAAAATAAAGTAAACTTCATAAATAGGCCTGCATCCATTGCAAACATATTTTATTATTAGTCTTAAAATGTCCATAACATAAAATCATCGTTGAGCCACAACATTGTCAACATACTGTCGGCCTACCATAGTTTGACTTGTACTGAGCTGCGCTGATTTCTAAAGACTGCTGCACAGTGGCGGCGACTAGCGTCTTGAGACCTCAAACAACGCTGAGAGAGAGCTTACGAATGGCCCAGACCAACCTTACGAACGTGTGACTTACAGAAGATATACTTAGCGTACGAACGTGTCGGGAATCGTGCCATAACGTTAAGAGAGAGGTAAAGGAATAGGTTAAGAACTACTTAGCGATAAGAACGTTTTGGGGAACCGGTCCCAAGAACAACCTCAACTCTTTCAGAGTGTAACCAGAGGGGGGCACTGTTTCACCATACCAAGAAATCCAAGAAAATATCCTGTAAACCATAGGTTCTCAAAGTGCGGCCCGGGGGCCAATGGCGGCCCGCGGAAACATTTCTGGCACGCGCGATGGAATTGGCCCTGAATAAGGCCTATGCTGATAAGAAGTAAGGCACACTGAGACTGTTTGTTCAAAATAAGTTTGTACTTGAAATGGACTGCAACCAGAACAGTTATATCCCAAATTTGTTTGTTGAGGGTGGAGAACCCCAGGGATTGTGAAAGTTTTGCCAGGTTTAGCCTCAGTTATGAATTAAAATGTGTTTAATGCAATAAATATAAACTGTAGAGATGCAACCTGGTCATTAAAATCATTACAAATGGGAATTTTTCCAGGTTTTTTTTTCTTCTTTTTCTCCCCCCGCCCCGTTGGCGGCCCTCAGGTCAATGTTGGGTTCCTGAATTGGCCCTCACCAATCAAAACTTTGAGAACGTCTGCTGTAAAGCATGTGACTAATGTGTGTGTGTGTGTGTGTGTGTGTGTCTGTCTGTCTGAATGTCTGTTTGTATGTTTGTCTGTCTGTCTGCCTGTCATGTCATGTTCCGCTGCCGAAGCATAGAGAACAATAGGAAACCTGCCGCTTGCCGCTGGCTAATGTGATCCCCACCTTAGCGTTACACTGATTACCATGAACATCAAACACTAGAGAAAATAGTATGATTTCCTACCAGAATCACACATGTGACTTTACTGGCTGTTTGTCATTCTCATATGTTATTATTGCAGACAATCTCCCTCAGCCTCAGCTATATTTCAACAAACTTGCCTCATTCCTAAGTGTGGATCCAGGAGTGTGTGTGTGTGTGTGTGTGTTAGGGCTGGGATAAACGATTATTTTTTAAACGATTAATCTAGCGATTATTTTTTCGATGCATCGATTAATCTAACGATTCAATTTTTCAGTCCGATTCGATTTCGATTCGATTATCGATTATCTCCCCATTAATTGACTAATAGTAACTTATACATGTTGATTTACATATCTGAATGAAAAAAGCATGAATTCCTTAACATTGGAATATATGTTTATTGCTCTTAACATTCCAAAATAAAAGTCAAGTCAAGTCAAGTCAAGTCAAGTCGGCTTTTATTGTCAATTTCTTTACATGCACTGGTCATACAAAGAATTGAAATTTCGTTTCTTACTTTCCCATGCAGACATTGACATGCTTTAAATACAGACATAGACATACTATAGACATAGCCATAGACAATAAACATTAAATTAAAGTGCAAGACTGAAATATAGAACATGTATGTATCAAAATAGAAATATAGGACATATATATACAAAAAATAGAGGTAGTTGTGTATATTTATATAGTCTTAACAGTTACATGAAGTTTAAACTTGTGCTTGTGTGACCTGTATATTTACATTGATATGCAGTATGCAGTAAAAGACTATACAAGTGCAAAGTAATGCATTCTTAGTCAGAGGTAGAATTCAGCTCAGTTCAGTAGTGTATAGGTCTAATTGAGTGCCTTTCACTTTAAGACGACGTTCGTGAGGGAATCCTTGCAATTAACATTAACACAGTTTAAACGCTGCTGATGTGTAGATGCAATTCATAACGAAGTTCAAATAACGGTTCGTACTTCTCCTTGGGACAAACACTTTTGAGTTTTGGAAAACACTTTTCCATTTACATCGGGATTTTGCAAACATTCAAAGTCAATAAAATGAGCCCTACATGAGTAACGGAATTGACAAGCAGATGTAAGTAAGCCAAACACACTTTTTTAATTCGTCCCATCTGAATTTCGAGGGTGCTGATTTGCTGGTTGGATAGTATAAATAAGCTACCGGAGCAGCAGCGACGCGTTCCCCTACCATTCCACACTGAGTGCATCACTTGCTGTTTCATACTTCAGTAGAGAGGGCTTAGCTATATTTCCATAACGGTTATAGGCTACTAGATGTAATATAGATTCCTGTTGCTGGTTTAAATAAAAACCTTTTTTGTATTATTCTCGTTTGAATAAGGTTTGTTTTTAGCTAATGTGCATGTTAGCTTTCTAAGGTGATCTAGCCAGTTAGTTTGTTAACATTGGTCATTCCTTAACTGTGTTATAAGCAGGGTGGGAATTTTACGGTGGCCACGTCGTTGCCCCTTGCGTTGGCCGTGATGTCCCTTTGAAAATCGGAGGTTCACAGCCCACTGTGGCCTTGGTGCCCATTTCTTTCTATATTCTGCTTTGCATCCGACTAGCAATTTTTATTTAGCCTATGGCCTGATTAAGCTTAGCATTCACAACGCAAAT